>NC_037329.1:121576301-121606999 GCF_002263795.3 Bos taurus
TCGTGTTCCCAAGCTAGACAGTTGTCCCCAAATTCACCATGGAAAGTCAACATATCCTACTGGGCAACCCCATGCAGCACTCACCTTTATCGTGCTTTTCTGTATAAAGAGAACATTCTTTCCTCCTGGAGCTCAGGGATCAGTGTGTTATTCAGTTACTAACTTGTGTCCAATTCTTTGCCACCCCATGGACTGCAGCATGCCAGGCTTTCCTGTCCTTCACCATCTCCCGGAGTTTGCTCAAAGTCATGTCCGTAGAGTCGTGATGCCATCCAACCCTCTCATCCTTGTCGTCCCCTTCCTCCTGCCCTCAATCTTTCCCAGCATCGGATCTTTTCCAGCCTTGCAAAAGTCAGTGAAACTACAAGCCACGCTGTGTAGGGCCACCGAGGTGACGGGTCATGGTGGACAGTTCTGACAAAAACCCTGGTGTGCACTCCAAATGGGTTGGCAAACCACTTCGGTATTCTTGGCTTGAGACCCCAGGAACAGAATGAAAAGCCAAAAAGGAATTGAGGAGAAAGAGATAAGGCCCCGTCCCGTGCCCTGTCCCCGGCTGGTGCAGAACCTGCCCGCCGTGTTTACCCACACGCACGCCTCCCCGTGTCAGCACGGCCGTGCTGTGATTTATAGACACGCACACCCTGGAATCATTTAAAGTAGATTAGATTCAGGCACAATTCCTTCTAATATGACAAGCTGATGCAGGCTGACAGGTAACTAGGTTACTTGGGATGGCAAGCGAGTTCAAGAAATTCTGATTAAATTAAAATATTAATGGTACCGCCGGGAGAAGGAGATTGAATCGCATTAGGCATTCAGGATGAGACCGGAGATGCAGATACATGCTGGGGTGTGTGTGTGTGTGTGTGTGTTGTGTGTGTGTGTGTGTGTGTGTGTGGAGGGTGGGTGCCAGGGGAGGTTCTTTCCACTCAGAGGCACGTTCCAGGGAAAGGGGAGATGAGGTGAGCGCGCTGCTTCTCCTCAGGTCTAGGACGGGACGCGCCTGCTGCAGAGAATTTGGATCCGAGCTCACCTCATGTAATTGCCACCCAGCCCTCCTATGAAACCATCACTGCCAAACTCTGCTGGCTCTATGGGACCTTATATTGTTTTTTTTTTTTCTTTTTTTCCTCCTGCAAGAAAAACAACAAATAAGCATCTCATCTTGGCCACAGGAAAATGAGATTCAGGGACCCCATGTAGTTACTCATTCCTTCCAAGCCTATAACCAGTGGTGTCAGACAGTAAAGAATCTACCTTCTGTGCAGGAGACCCAGGTTCAACCCCTGGGCCGGGAAGATTCCCCTGGAGAAGGGAATGGCTATTCAGTCCCGTATCCTTGCCTGGAGAATCCCATGGACAGAGGAGCCTGGCAGGCTTACAGTCCATGGGGTCGCACAGAGTCGGACATGAGTGAGTGACTAACGCTTCATAACGACACCAAACTCATTCATGTGGGGTCCCCCTTATAGGCGTTCTGAGTTCTAGGGATGAAAAGGGAAAATCTGACTTCTTGAGTCACTACTAGGGGCTTCTGGAGAATCATGTTGGTGCTTATCTATGTATATAAAAGTGAAAGTGAAGTCAGTCCGTCTGGTCTGACTCTTTGCAACCCCATGGACTGTAGCCCACCAGTTTCCTCTGTCCATGGGATTCTCCAACAAGAATCCTGGAGTGGGTTGCCATTTCTTTGTCCAGAAAAGTGAAGTCTTCAAGTATTTAGCTAGCACTTGGCCTCACTGAGCACAGAAATGAGTGAGTACATGAGTTGGGGGCTTCTCGTGAAGTCACCCACAAAGCAAAGCAGACAGTGAAAACTCAGAAACTCTCCCAGAAAGAAAAAACAAGACAAGCTATTTTGAGACGGGCAGGTGCTGAATCTCTGGTGTTCATCTGGACCCTGCTGACCGTCCCCTTTTCGAGGATCTGTTTTCATCATCTACAAATCTCTGTGTCAGGATAAGGCTCCAGCATTGCTTTAGAAACAGGATGGAAGATGATCGGGAGGAGCATAGAGAGTGACCGGTGACCCATAACACACAATCCCAAGAGACGGTGAGCTCCAGGGCTGGTGGACGCTTGCTCCTTGGAAGAAAAGCTGCAAACTAACCTAGACAGAACATTAGAAAGCAGAGACATCGCTTTACCAAAAGGTCTGTCTCGTCAAAGCTGTTGTTTCTCCAGTAGTAATGTATGGATGTGAGAGTTGGACCGTAAACAAAGTTGAGTGCCGAAGAACTGATGCTTTTGAGCTGTGGTGTTGGAGAAGACTCTTGAGAGTCCCTTGGACTGCAAGGAGATCCAACCTGTCCATCCTCAAGGAAATCAGCCCTGAATATTCATTGGAAGGTCTGATGCTGAAGCTGAAACTCCAGTCCTGTGGCCACCTGATGCGAAGAGCTGACCCACTGGAAAAGACCCTGATGCTGGGAAAGATTGAGGGCAGGAGGAGAAGGGGATGACTGAGAATGAGATGGCTGGATGGCATCATTGACTCAGTGGATATGAGTTTGCAGAAACTCCTAGATAGTGAAGGGCAGAGAAAGCTGGCGTGCTGCCGTCCACAGAGCTACAGAGAGTCAGAGACGACTGAGTGACCGAACAACACCTGCAAGGGCTGGTGGAATTAAGACTCTGAGTGCTGTGCTAGCGTTTGCTCTGAGTCTTCAGGGTCTTGCGAATAAATTGTTGGATGGCTTTGAAGACCAAGGTGGATTTTATATTTGAGTTGTCCATGAGCTGAAACTTGGAGATGACTGTGCTAAAAAAAAAAAAAAAAGCTTTCTGCCGTAAGACAACCTCTCTCTGTCTCTCCTGCCCTGTACTCGGTAGGCCGTGATCTAAAATATTTCCAAACCGCTGCCTTACTCCGGGGCTTGTCTCTGATGTCGCCAAGGTCCTCCCTGCCTATCCACAAGGACGGGGCAGCTGGCTTTTCAGCCAGGAGCCTCCCTCCTTAAGCATTTCCTGATGCTGGGCTTTCTTCCAGCGGCTTGCCTCTCTGGTCATCTCAGATGTGCTTGCTGACGTCACCGGATGCTGGGAGGTGTGGACTTCGGTCCTACCCACAAAGTGTCTCCAGCACGGATACGAATCACACCAGCAGCGGGGTCCCTGTCACCCTCTCGTCCCCCACGCCCTGGGAGGACTTTCAGCGTGTGGCCTCATCCGACCCCGAAGAACTTGTGATGTTCTAGGTGTTAGACGCTCAGTCGCGTCAGACTCTTTCTGCGACTCACATGGACGGTAGCCTGCCAGGCTCCTCTGTCCATAGGATTCTCCAGGCAAGAATGCTGGAGTGGGTTGCCATGCCCTCCTCCAGGGGATCTTTCTTCCAAGGACCCTGGGTCTCCTGCATTGCAGGCAGATTCTTTACCATCTGATCCCCCAGGAAGCCCAAAGCTGCCCCCTAATTTCTCAATTCCTGTCCATCCTCTGTTGGAGGCATCAGTCACTCACTGGGTCCTTGCCTTTAGAGGTTTTTGTAATTATTTTGTGTTGTTTGTTTTTCCTAACATTTTTTCCCACTGATCCAATAACTGCTTTATTAATATTTTTCCCGCTGATCCAATAACTACAGTAGAACAGTTTTCAAAAGAGCAGACCTGTGCCAATCAGCTGGACCCTGATACCCGAGTGTGCAGGAAATTTACCTGGGCAGCAAAAAAGTTGTTTCCAAGAGTTTCTTATCCTTTTCCTTTAATTTCAGCTTCCAATGGGGCTTCCCAGGTGGCTCAGTTGGTAAAGAACCCGCCTGCCAATGCAGGAGACCCAGGTTCAATCCCTGGGTGGGGAAGATGCCCTGGAGAAGGGAATGGCAACCCACTCTAGCAGTCTTCCCTGGAGAATCCCATGGACAGAGGAGCCTGGTGGGCTGCAGTCCACGGGGTCACAAGAGTCAGACATGACTGAGCACGCATGCACGCAGCCAACTTCCAATACACACAGCCCCAGCCGAGTTTTCAAATTCTCATAATTAACTCAGCCCCAGTCCAACTGAATTGGCTTTGTTTGCCACTGGCTTCTGGTTTTGTCCGACGAGTTTCAGAACCTTTTAAGGTCCTCCATGGTTTTCTGTTTGTTTCTTTTTACACTGGTTCCTTTTCCACCAGGTTCTGTTTCCATCAGCCCGAAATACTCTTCCCATGAAAGAAATGGAAAGCAAGACAATAAGGATGAAATGGGCTGAGGGCAGTGTTCAGAACGGAGACAGGAGGGCAGGCTCCGTCTTTCAAAGTTGTCAGTTCTCCTACAGGAGCCAAACTGATCTACGGTTCCAGGCAGCTTGGCCAAGCCAGGCAGATCCTCTATCAGCTGGGCTTCCCTTGGTGGCTCAGACAGTAAAAATCTGCTTGCTAATGCAGGAGACCCAGGTTCAATCCCTGCGTGGGGAAGATGCCCTGGAGGAGGGCGTGGCCACCCACTCAAGTATCCTTGCCTGGAGAATGCCATGGACAGAGGGGCCTGGCGGGGCTACACTCCATGGGGCGGCGAAGAGTCAGACACGACTGAGCGACTAACACACACACACACACACACACACTTTTCCACCAGCGTGTGTCTCCATCAGCCCCAAAGACTCTTCCCGTGGAAGAAATGGAAACCAGGACACTAAGGATGAGGTGAGCTGAGCGCAGAGTTCCGAGGCAGGAGAGCGGGCTCGTCCTCTGCCCGCTGAGAGATCTACCCCCGGAGCCAAGACGCTGAGGGTTTCGGGCAGCCAAGCCAGCCAAGGCTCCCCCCAGGGGGCGGAGCGGGGGCTGTCTTGGGAGCCGTCCCGAGGCTGGATGTGGGAGACCTAGCAGGAGGGATGCTGCAGTCTCTTGTTTCAATGTTTCACGTGGCGATCGCAACGACGGACCCCACGACCGCTTGGCCCTGCACAAAGATATCACACCTCCGCTGGAACCCAGACCTGGTGGCCCTGCTGTGGACGCGGCCCCAGCTTCCAAGGCATTGCTGTGGCTGGGGCCTTGAGATCTTGCTTCGTCAGCTTTCTTCTCCCCGAGTTGAAAAGTAAACATCGGTGGGAGCAGCAGGAAGCCCGTGGGGGAGGGCAGCGACCCCCACCTCCCAGGGACCGCTCGGGGGGCTGCAGTCTCTGCGGACAGCACCTAAAGACAGAATGCGGGCTGGAGGTGGGTAAGACCGGTGTAGATGAGAGCCCCTTTCCAAGGGAGAGTTGAAACGCGAAACCCTGCCGGTAGGCTTCCGTGAAGAGCTCTGATGTTGGCACCCTCTAACGCGGCACTGCCCTGGCAGGCTTGAGAGTGTGAAACATCTCGTAAAAACACGCTGGAAACCAGAGACCGGAGCGGACAGTTGTATGCACAAGATTTCCTGCACTTCATGGTCTCTCTTCCAGGGCACTTGGACTGCAAGCAACTGCTTAAAGGAAATCAACCCTGAATGTTCATGGGAGGGACCGATGCTGAAGCTGAAACTCCAATACTTTGACCACCTGGTGTAAAGACCCGATTCATAGGAAAATACCCTGATTCTGGGACAGACTGAAGGCGGGAGGAGAAGGGGATGACAGAGGATGAGATGGTTGGATGGCATCACTGATGCAATGGACATGACTTTGAGTCAACTCCGGGAGCTGGTGATGGACAGGGAGGCCCGGCATGCTGCAGTCCGTGGGGTCGCAGAGACTCAGACGCGACTGAGAGGCGGAACGACAACAGGAAGTTAAAGCCTGTCCCCAACCCCCAGTGCGAGGTTACTGGAACGGCTCACAGGCCCTCATTTAGACAAAGGGTCTTGTTCCTGGCAGGGCTGGGAGAACCTGCCTTTTCCATTTGCTAGGAGCATCTCTTCTCTGTGCGTGTGTCTGAAGTGGCGATTTTAATGCTGTTGTTTCCATATTTTGCAGCATCCTAATTCTTTTTTTGCCTGCTAAAATGATCAGTGACAAACTAAGGCACACGGGCGTCTCCTACCACGGAAGGCAATTTGTGAATTTTTTTTTTCTTCTTCTTCCTTTACAAGCACGAGCAAAGCTGTGTCATTAAGGACCGCACGCATGCAGGACCGTCATGTCTTCACCCTAATTGAAATGTTGATAATCACACAGTGCCTGTATCTCTTCTCACGCATTTTTCTTTCCCCTTTAAAATTCTGTTTTGTCTCCTCTTGATGTAGCCTTTTAATTCTCCACTTTTCCGTGTCTTTATGTCTCAGGGATGCTGTTTGCAAACAGCATTGGGCTGGTTTATCGTTTTAGTTTTAATACAGTCTCAAATGGAGATTTTAGTCTGTTTAAAGAGATATGTTTACAGTCAGTTTAAGGAATTGATTCCTTGGAAAAGACCCTGATGCCGGCAATGATTGAAGGCAGGAGGAGAAGGGGACGACAGAGGATGAGATGGTTGGATGGCATCACCGACTCGATGGACATGAGTTTGAGTAAACTCCGGGAGTTGGTAACGGACAGGGAGGCCTGGCGTGCTGCAGTCCACGGGGTCGCAAAGAGTCGGACGTGACTGAGCGACTGAACTGAATGAAGGTGATATGTCTTGATTTTTTTTCTGCAGCTGTATTCTGTATTGCACAGTGTTCCTGCTTTTTAAATTTTTTTTCTCGTGTCTTGCCATCTTCTTCTTTAGTTGAGTCTGCATCCTCTCTTTAACAGTTTGGAAGTAATTCCTCCTCTTCCTCCACTCTCAGCGTCTGCTTTAAAAATTCTGACATTTGTATTTAAGGTAACAGATTATACACTTAATCCTTCTCTTCGTCAGCCTGGTGAACATCCCCACTATGAACACCAGTCTTCTCTCTCCAAGTTTGTGCTTGTGGGTTGAAGTGTAGTAGGAAATCAGGTGGATGGTGAGAGAATTGGGGAGTTTTCACAGAAAATGAGTTTTCAACACTAAAATACCCCAGCAGGTCACCTGAAATTTCCCCTCAGCACATCAAGATACAGTCATTTGGAGTCTGTCTCATGAAATTCATTTTCTTCTGCAGGAATAAAAAAAATGCGTAATCCAGCAAAAGTCTCTTGCTCCTTGGAAGTAAAGCTGTGACCAACCTAGACAGCATATTAAAAAGCAGAGACATCACTTTGCTGACAAAGGTCGATATAGTCAAAGGTATGGTTCTTGTAGTAGTCATGTATGGATGTGAGAGTTGGACCGTAAGGAAAGCTGAGCGCCGAAGAATTGATGCTTTCAAAACGTGGTGTTGGAGAAGACTCTTGAGAGTCCCTTGGACTGCAAGGAGATCCGACCTGTCCATCCTAAAGGAAATCAACCTTGAATATGCATTGGAAGGACTGATGCTGAAGCTGGAGCTCCAATACTTTGGATGTGAAGAGCTAACTCATTAGAAAAGACTCTGATGCTGGGAAAGATTGAAGGCAGGAGGAGAAGGGCATGATAGAGGATGAGATGGTTGGATGGCATCACCAACTCGATGGAGATGAGCAAGCTCCGGGAGATAGTTGAGGACACAGAAACCTGGCGTGCTGCAGTCCATGGGGTCGCACAGAGTTGGACACGACTGAGCGACTGAACAACAACAATCCAGCCATCAAGTTTCTTAGTATTTCCACAAAGGAGTTGAAAACTTTGTTGATACAAAACCCTGCACATGGATGTTTAAAGCAGCTCTGTTCCTAATTGCCGAGACTCAGAAGCAACCAAGATGCCCTTGAGTAGGTGAGGCATAAGCTGTGGTCCATCCAGTCAATGGAATATTATTCAGCACTAAAAAAGAAATGATCTGTCAGGCCATGAGAAGACATGGAGGAACTTTAAATACATTTAATGAAGGTAAAAGAAACCAGTCTGAAACGGCCACAGATGGTGTGAATCCAACTCTGTGATGTTCTGGGAAATGCAAAACTATGGAGACAGAAGAATTCTCCGTGGTTGTCAGCGGGGACAGGGAGGGATGAACCAGCGGAGCAAAGAGGATTTTAGGACAAAGAACATACTCCATATGATGCTATAATGACCGATGCATGGATGTGTGCTTAGTCACTAAGTCATGTCTGACACTGCAACCCCATGGCCTATACAGCCCACCAGGCTCCTCCGTCCATGGGCTTCTCCCAGCAAGAATACTGGAGGTGCTGCACAGCAAAGTGAATCTGAGACTTGGGAGAGTCTCTAACACAAACAACAGAGGCACAGGGAGAAAACTCCTTGGTGCCATGCCCATCCTTCTTGTTTGGAATTGTATCTTGAGGGCATGATGTGTGGTGCTTTGGCAGCCACTTTGTGCAGTGAGGTTAGACATTTTCTTCCCACCCCCTGCCCCCAACATTCTGGATAGCATTACCTGTGCTCACTCTTCAGGTTTTTTTTATGTGTGTGTATAACTTGACTATCCCCTGCCTGCATCACTGCCATGGATGGTTTGTGGGGCTCTGACAGCAGGCAGAAGAATCACAGCTTGGGTGTCTCTGATTCTTTGCAGCCATTTGAGCTGCTGCTGTGACATGGATCCACGTCCCCGTGGAGACACTTTCCTCGTCAGAGGGCAGCAGACGTGGCGGACGGTAGGGGGTCGGGGGGGTCTGACTTGGTTCACGGGCATTTCTCATAGTCGTCCCACCTGGCTTCGTGCATTTCTAGCCAGAAGGGCAACTTGTGTATCTCGAGTGATTCAGGCAGAAGATCATACATGCCCTCACGGGATGCCTTTTCCAAGACTTAAACCGCCAAACGCGTCTCCTAAAGAAAGCACCCCCGCTGCATTTGTTCCTCCCCGCCCAAGCCCAATGAGGTGCTGTGAGAATCCTCAGTGACTTCTCTTCCGCCAGAGAAGAGACGCCCCGTCTTGGGTTTTATTAAGGGGCCCATAAATTACCTTTTCCTAGGCAGCCGCGATGCCGAAACCACACGTGCCTGGTTCCCGGTGCCTGTCTTGCTCTCCACTTTCTGGGGGCACGGAGTCCTTTTTCAATCACTCAGCTGTCAGCTACCCACTTAAGCAGCACCTCAGACATCCTTTCAAGTCCCGGAGCAGCTGTGGATAAGAGCGCGCGGCGTCCGCTGGCCCGGGCGTTCGATCCCTGCCACGTTCTGCGCCCCCCAGCCCACCCCCTCCAGCCCCTTCCTCCTATTCCCAGGACATGTGTTTACAATCACAGAAAACTCAAGATGGGTTCCAGCCGCCCGCCCGCTCCTCCAAGCTGGAGCCGCTGTTCTCAGCGTTCTCCGATGTCGTTTACACCGGAACTGTGACTGCATTTTTTTCCCTCTAGAATGCTTGGCTGGGTGATGATCTTTGTGTGTTTTTTTTTTTTTGCCTTCCCCACTCTTCTTTCCTTGGACACGATGCCCTTTGTTCCATCATGCATGTTGGAAGTGCAACCTGTTTGCAAGAATTCCATTGTATAAAAGTCAGAGATAATAAAAGATGAAGGTTCCTTTCTGAATGAAAAAAGAAAAAAGTGAAAGGAGAGTGTGCAAAGATTTAGTTTTGCCATTACGTTTTCTCTCTCTCTCTTTTTTTTTAACTAGGAGACATTTAATAACACATATGTGTGCTAAGTCACTTCAGTCATGTCCAACTCTGCGACCCCGTGGACTGTAGCCCGCCAGGCTCCTCTGTCCATGGGATTCTCCAGGCAAGAATCCTGGAGTGGGTTGCCATGCCCTCCTCCAGGGGATTTTCCTGACCCGGGGATTGAACAGGGGTCTCCTGAATTGGCAGGTGGGTTCATTACCCTTGAGCCACGGGGGAAGCCCCCTCTACCCTTAGGAATCTGTAATCAATGAGTTTGGGATCAATCACAGTCAAGTATCAATTGCCGCATCATTGTAGGTGGTTAATTGGTCCTGAGACGGCTGTGTCGCTGTTTGCTCAGGGTTTCTTCTCTGCACCAAATCAAACAGCTGATCTCAAAGTGGTTCGATTTGATTACACTGCTTTCCACGGTTTGGCGTTGACCCTGTTCTCCTAGGATAACCTGTCAAATGAGTGTCGTGAATCACATTTTATATCACAGTCTCCAGACCCTACCAACCGCACCCAAAGTACACACACAAGAGCAAATACACACACATACATCCTCTTTGGGGTTTCCTATGAGAAAAAAAAATAATAATCATACTGTGTTTATCAAAAAAACAAAAAAGAGTTCTCCCAGGGAAGAGGAGATTTTGAGGCTCTGATTATTGTCAGTTAGACAGGAGGAGAAATCATTGCAGAAATGCCATGGGGGAAGCAAACGGAGCAGGTGTATCTGAGACACCGACTTATTAGTTTGGGAAGATGCCAGCAGACGGGTGGAAAGATCCTTAACAACGTCGTACGATCTGGGTTATGCCGCGGCGTGAGTTAGGAGAGTCGCCTAAAACTGGGGCCTCGGAACAGGACCTTGCTAGGAAACAGGGTCTTTGAAGATGTGACAAAGTGAAGGGTCTGAGATGAGGTCCTCCTGCGTAAGGGTGGCCCTAAACCCAATAGTGAGGGAAGGAGGGTTAGTTGCTCAGTCGTGTGCAACTCTCTGTGACCCCATGGACTGCAGCCCGCCAGGCTCCTCTGTCCATGGGATTCTCCAGGCGAGAATACTGGAGGGCTGCCATGCCCTCCTCCAGGGGATCTTCCCCACTCAGGGATCAAACCCACATCTCCTGCACTGGCAGTCGGTTTCTTTACCACTGAGCCACCAGAGACGCCCGATAGTTAGGGAAACACTCTCACCGAAACCACCCACTCTGGCCGGGCACCATAATAATCATCCGCATGTGTTACCTTACAACAAGCGGTCCTGGTAAGGACGGAACGAATATGGTAAAGAATCTGCCTGCAACGGGGGAGACCTGGCTTCGATCCCTGGGTTGGGGAGATCTCCTGGAGGAGGGCATGGCAACCCACTCCAGGATTCTTGCCTGGAGAATCCCACGGACAGAGGAGCCTGGCGGGCTACAGTCCATGGGGTCCCCAAGAGTCGGACACAACTGAAGTGACTTAGCACGCAGCACAACAGCAGAAAGAGAGCAGGAAAGGTCAGAAGAAGCTGTGACATGTCCTTCCACCTCCCGCAATCCTTCTTGCTTTTTTTTTTTTTTTCCTTAAGAAATTCGAACTAGAAGCCAACACGGGCTGCAGTTGCCTCATATAAAACGTGCCCGATTTCACATACTTGGACTTTGATTTTTACTTACCTGCGTTTGTGCCCAGCAAGATTTACGTGGCTGCTGAAGTAAACTCTTAAAAAGAATGCCGGCCCTCCAAGTTCTTTCTGCTCCGCTTTGTTATAATTCTGAGCGAGGGTTCCCAGAGGTGCGGGGTGGGTTCAAGCTGACTCAATATTCTCGCTAACCTGAAACAGGTCTTATTTATGCCCGGCTTTAAGAAAACGTCCCTATGCGTGCGCTTTCCTGTAAGGACGCACTGACGAGGTAATAACGAAACGAAATGAACTGCAGGGCTGTAATCACCGGCTGGAATGCGGATTTTTATTTTGGCCCAATTAAGAGTCTGTGCGGTTTCAGGGGCCCTGATGTTCCTTTCTGGAAGGCTCGAACAGAAATCTCAATTTAGTGAAGGAAAAGACAGAAAGAGAGACAGTGGGAAGTCAGTGACATCCTTCGTGCTTGGCTGGGGTTGCTGGAATGTTCCCAAACATTTTGGACTCTCCTCGTCTCTCCTGGATGAGCAGGGTGCTTGCAGAGCTCTTGGTGAAGGTATTCACGCATCTTGGTATCTCTTCCAGGATTTGGTCAAAGGGTTAAGGGTAAAATTTAAGCAACTCTTGGGCTTCTCAGGTGGCTCAGATGGTAAAGAATCTGCCTGCAAAGAGGGAGACCTGGGTTCAATTTCTGGGTCGGGAAGATCCCCTGGAGGAGGGCATGGCAACCCACTCCAGGATTCTTGCCTGGAGAATCCCACGGACAGAGGGGCCCATGGTAAGGCAGTCCAGAGGGTTGCAAAGAGTCGGACACAGCTGAGCGTCTACACACACACACACACACACACACACCCCAGTCCTGTCACCACGAATAAAAGCAGTCTGAGAGTCACCATTTTTTCCATACCTCTTGAACACCTTTTTTCGTTGTTCAGGCACTAAGTCATGTTCAGCTCTTTGTGACCCCATGGACTGCAGCACGCCAGGCCTCCCTGTCCATCACCAACTCCCAGAGCTTGCTCAAACTCATGTCCATTGAGTCGGTGATGCCATCCAACCATCTCATCCTCTGTCGTCCCCTTCTCCTCCTGCCTTCAATCTTTCCCAGCATCAGGGTCTTTTCCAAGGAGCCAGCTCTTTGCATCAAGTGGCGAAAGTATTGAAGCTTCAGCTTCAGTCCTCCCAGTGAATACTCACGACTGATCTCCTTTAGGATGGACTGGTTGGATCTCCTTGCAGTCTAAGGGACTCTCAAGAGTCTTCTCCAACACCATAGTGCAATAGCATCAATTCTTCGGTGCTCAGCTTGCTTTATGGCCCAGCTCTCACATTCAAACATGACCACCGTAAAAACCATAGCTTTGAGTATCCAGACCTTTGTTAACAAAGTAATGTCTCTCATATATATATGTATACACATACACTACATACTGTATATACTGTACTATTCTAGAAGTATAGTATATTTAGTAGAATGGAAGGGGGAAATACATACTACAGTATATAGATATAATTCTTTTATGTATACTATATATAACATATTTCTTTCTACATGATATATATAAAGGAATATCTAATATATACTTGACTATATCTAATGTATTTGTTTCTACATAAGGTAATTACATATAGTAGCTATTTTTGGTAATTATCTATATCTATCTATCTACCTGTATATCTTCTCTAGCTATGGGCACTTGAGAAGCTTCCAGGTTTCCATGGTGGCTTGGTGGTAAAAAATCTGCCTGCCATTGCAGGAGACGTGGGTTAGATCCCTGGGTGGGGAAGATCCCCTGGAGCAGGAAATGACAACCCATGGCAACCCACTGCAGTATTCTTGCCTGGAGGACCCCATGGACAGAGGGGCCTGCCGGGGCTACAGTCCACGGGTCGCAAAGAGTCAGACACGACTGAGCCCACACGCACACCTAAGATGCTACCACGCCTCGGCTACGCTTAAATAAAGCTGCAGTGAACGTCAGGGCACACGTATCTTTTTGGAATTACTGTGTTTTTGTTTTTGTTTTTCTGATAAATACGCAGAAGAGAAGCGGTTGAATTGCATAGTCGTTGCTAATTTAGGGCAGGACTGCTACAAATATTTCCACATGTAGTTCCCGATGGGCAGGTCAAGACCTCAGCGAGACAACCTTTTTGAAACAGGAAGGAGCTTGGCAAACGTTTTTAAAAAAAATAAATAAAGAATTCTGGCGCTCAGTGAGGAGGTGGCATGAACGGGCTCCCCCACGTCTTGGAAAAGCAATGGGATCTCCTCTGGTGGGGTGGAAGAAACAGCTTCGCCCCCCGGGAGCTGCGCGCTGCGGTCCAGGTGCCTGCCCGGTCGGTGATCCGAGCGGGGCTGTTCCCGGCTCACTAGGTGGTTTCAGGGGCCGCGTTAAGTCGTTTGCCCCCCAACCCCCTCCTCTCCCTGCCTTTCCCGCCAAGGGGAGCGCGGATTAATTCACAGGCTTTTCTCCAAGAGTTTTAAATTCTTTATGGAGGGCTTGTAAACGTTTTTATGTAATTGCCCCTAAACCAGGAGGACGCTATAAACGTGGGCCGGGAGAGGTTTCACGACCTGGAAGGGTGCGGGAAGCGAAGACGCACTGGAGGATTTATCCGCTCCAGCCGCGGACCACAGAGGGGTCAGGAGACCAGGGCGTCCGGTTTTACGAAGCAGCTGGTCTGATGTGCAGAAAGCTTGAGTGTTCAGAGACTCCCTTTCCTACCAAAGGGACGTCTTTCTCTTCTGTATTTATTTTTAATTTTTATTTTATATCGGAGCTGATTTACAACGTGTTAGTTTCGGGTGTACAGCGAAGTAATTTGGTTATTCATGCATATATATTTTTTTCACTTTTTCATACATATATATATATTTTTTTTTTTTTACAGATTTTTTTTTTCCGTTACAGGTCATTACAAGACACGTTGAATATAGGTTGCCTGTGCTGTACAGAAGGTCCTTGTTGCTTATCTAGTTTACGTTATAGTGCTTTATATCCACTAACCCCCGTCTCCCTCCGCTTCGATAACCCTAGGTTTGTCTTCTATGCCTGTGAATCTATTTCTGTTTTTTTGTAAATAAGTTTATGTGTACCATTTCAAATTTTTTTAATTTTATTTTTTCATTTTATTATTATTATTTTTTTTAATTTTGGCTGTGCTTCACAGCGTGAAGGATCTTAGTTCCCCAACCAGCCATCAAGCCCGCATCCCCTGCTACAGAAGCAGAGTCTTAACCACTGGACTACAGCCAGAATTCCCCAGTATCATTTTTCTTTATATCCCACACGTTGTGATTTCATACGATATATGTCTTTGCCTGGCTTAGCTCACTTAGAGCGGTCATCTCCAGGTCCATTCATGTTGCTGACAGTAGCATGATTCCCTGCTTTTTTATGGATGAGTAATATTCCACGGTATATATAAGGACCACCTCGTCTTCCTCACCCATTCATCTCTTGATGGACACTGAGCTTGGTTCTGAGTCCTGGCTCTTGGCAACGGTGCAAATGAACACAGAGTGCGTCTATCTTTTCAAATTATGCTTTTCTCCCGGGTGTGTGCCCAGGAGTGGGATCGCTAGGTCTTAACGGCAGCTTCATCTTTTGGTTTTTCAAGGAAACTCCGTACTGTTCTGCACTGTGGCTGTGCCAGTTGGTACCTCCCCCGACAGTGCAGGAGGGCTCCCAGAGGGAGTTTTCTTCTTGAGCAACCCAGTCTTGGTGAACTGGGAAGGGGGTATGTAGTGTTGTCTGTAAAGAACTCCCACTGAATAATACTGCACCCAACAGCAGCCCCCTGCACCTCATCTTTGCTCTTTAAACTTACTGACTTCTCTCTTTCTAGCTTTCTGATGATATCACAGACATATAATATTGTATCGGTCGCATGGTGATTTGACATAGGTATCTATTCTCAATGATAAGCACTGCAAGGTTAGTTAACACATGAGTCTGTGCGTATGCTGCCTCTTTAGTCGTGTCCAACTCACTGGGACCCCACGGACCGTCCCAAATAACTTTATTTGTTTACTGGTTCCCGGACCAGGCATCGAACCCACGTCCCCTGCATGTGCAAGTTTGGCGTTTTTACCACTGAGCCACCAGGGAAACCGGCACCTTCCAGAATTCTACAGAGCACACACTGATGAACCTCTGCCCTCAAGGGTGTCACCAACACAAAATGAAAGAAATCTGATTCTCTAAAAAAAAAAAAAACAGGACTCTTTGATGAGAGAAAAATTTAAATTTTGTATATTAAAAAAAAATAGTGAAACACACGAAGAACTGAGAAGAAAAAGCAAAACTCTTGGTGACCCTGGTTTGCTGTTGTTGTCCAGTCGCTCAGTCGTGTCCGACTCTTTGTGACCCCATGAACCGCAGCGCGCCAGGCCTCCCTGTCCATCACCAGCTCCCGGAGCTTGCGCAAACTCATGTCCATGGAGTCAGTGATGCCATCCCACCATCCCATCCTCAGTCGGCTCCCTGCTCCTCACGTCCTCTTGACCCTGGTTTAAGCAGCGATTGCTTCCATAGACTCCAGAAGACGCAATCACTATTTCTGTTTAGAGGTGTAAAGGTGACATTATCAAGAATATAATTTTTTTTTTTTGGCCTCTGGAAGTCACAGTTAAGGCAACAAAAAGGCAAGACACGGTCTGAAGCCGTTTGCAACAGGTCGGACTGATGACAGCTTCATACCCTGGATAACAACCCTAACGCGAATAACTCAATTCTGAAAAAAAGAAGAAGAAAAGGCAGTTGATGGGAGGAGATCCTTCGCCAAAGAAGACACACGGACGACAAATGAGTAGGAGCAAAGACGGCCAGCATCGTTAGTCATCAGGAAAACAGAAATGAAAACCAGCGTGGGAGGCCCCAGCACGCACGGGTCTATCTGAGAGTACGCTGACTACGAAGTCCCTCCACTGCTGTTATCGTTCGTCGCTCAGTCGTGTCTCTGCACCCCCATGCACTGTAGCCCGCCAGGCTCCTCAGTCTGCGGGATTCTGCAGGCAAGAACACTGGAGTGGGTTGCCCTGCCCTCCTCCAGGGGATCTTCCCGACCCAGGGATCAAAGCAGAGTCTCCTGCCTTGGCAGGTCGGTTCTTCACCTTCTGAGTCACCTGGGAAGCCCTTTTATGTATTAGGACAAACTTTTCTCATCTTTCCATTTAACTGTGAACCAAGAGCTGGTGCAACACATGTCCAGCTTCACTTAGGAAATGTTTTTCCTACATGAGTTCAGTTCCTCAGTAGAATTCTCCAGGTGTATATATATACCTGGATGGATATAAAATTTGAACATTTTATTTTCAAATCAATGACCCACTTTTCCTTTTTTAATGGCCTGTGATGTTTGTTTTCTATGGTCCATCTTGTTGTCCTTAAACTATACTGAAGCTCCAATACTTTGGCCACCTGATTCGCAGAGCTGACTCACGGGAGAAGACCCTGATGCTGGGAAAGGTTGAAGGCAGGAGGAGAAGGGCACGACAGAGGATGACATGGTTGGATGGCATCACTGACTCGACAGACGTGAGTCTGAGTGAACTCTGGGAGTTGGTGATGGACAGGGAGGCCTGGCGTGCTGCAGTCCACGGGGTCGCAAAGAGTCGGACACGACTGAGCGACTGAACAGGACCGCAGCGAGCCTGACTTCAGGCTCACGCTCGGGAATGGGACGGTTAAGACTGTAGCGGTGGTGAGGGGCACTGGTTCCCTGCCCTTCTCTGCTTCCCACCCTCTTTGCAGGGCAGGGGGAGTTTGCTCTGCCAGCAAGGCAAGGGGGAACGGGGAATAAGCGATTCCTGTTTTCTTGTAATCCCCACTCTAAGCAGATTTAATGGCCCTGTTATTGCCGAGCAAAATTAAGTCCTTATGAAACAACTTACAGAGTGCCTTTGTGGGTCCCGTTTTTTCAATAATAAAAAAAAAAAAGAGGGTTTGGGTCATGGCGGGCATCTGCTCCTTATTAGCACTTGCCTTCACCGGGCTGCCTAGCTGAGCGAGCGGTTCTGTTTTCATTAAACGCCTGGTAGAGTGGGGCTGTAATATTTTTTTCTTTTTCTTTTTTTTTTAACGTTCAAGTGAAACGCAGAAGTTGAATTGCAGATGACCTCGAAGAGGAGATGGGAGACCCTGACTCCAAGTTCTCGTCTAAATGGAGCCTGCTGTGACTGTATTCTTGTCCCGGCAGATCGAGAGGTAGAGACGAGTCTGTAATTACGTTTATCTTGGGAGGTGGGGACTCCCAGGGAACTGAAACAGAGCCAAGTGAGTGAAGATGGAAATGTTAGTCGCTCAGTCGTGTCCGACTCTTTTCGACCCTGTGGACTGTAGCCCGCCAGGCTCCTCTGTCCGTGGGATTCTCCAGGCAAGAAGACTGGAGTGGGCTGCCACGCCCTCCTCCAGGGGATCTTCCCAACCCGGGGATCCAACACAGGTCTCCCACACTGCAGGCAGATTCTTGACTGTCTGAGCCACCAGCGAAGCCCCTTGAAAAATAAGAGCAGACCTAAATAAACATAGCCGACACTATGAAATATATTGTCATCCTCTGCCATGGATGTATGGCTACCCACTAGCAAAATGCGGATACTCCGACCTAGCTGTACGCTGGTTTTAAAGGTTCTTGCTTCTGTATGTTCTGTGTCTGAAAGAACAGTGTTTAAAAAAAAAAAGGTACTTTTTTTGTTTCGTATTGGAGTCTAGCTGATTAGAAATGTTGTGACAGCTTCAGGTGGACAGCAAAGGGACTCAGCCATGCATACACATGTATCCATGCTCCCCCAAACTCCCCTCCCATCCAGGCTGCCACACGACATGGAGCAGAGTTCCCTGTGCTGTCCAGCAGGTCCTTGCTGGTTCTCCATGTGAAATACAGCAGTGTGTCCATGTCCATCCCAGACTCCCTGACTATCCATTCCCACATCCTTCCCCCTGGTGACCATAAGGTTATTACAGAGGATTGAGCAGAGTTCCCTGTGCTGTCCAGCAGGTCCTTGCTGGTTCTCCATGTTATCCCATCCATATTATCCATGGTTTTCGCATCCTTTCCACCGGCAACCATCAGAAAACACAACCCTCTGAGAACCAAATTCCATTGTGTTGCCCCTTCACTGGCCACTTGTCTCCAATGGGGCGGTTCTTCCCGGCTCACTCATTCCAGCCCTGCAAACTTCCCTCAAAGAGAGATTTGCCGCCTCCACGCCTTGCCAACTGCCCCCAAAACTGTGTCGATGGCAACTTTGCCTAAAGGCATTTAATGGTGTTGCCTCATTACTGATGGCTCAGTGGTAAAGATTAGTTCTGCCACTGCAGGAGATGTGGGTTTGATCCCTGGGTCGGGAAGATGCCCTGGAGGAGGAAATGGCAACCCACTCCAGTATTCTTGCCTGGAGAATCCCATGGACAGAGGAGCCTGGAGGGCTACAGTCCATGGGGTTGCAAAGAGTCGGAGACGACTGAGCGACTGAGGGAAGAAGCAAGACTCGTCAGCGAATTTAGAGTCGGACGGTTTTGCAAGTAATCGGGTCGAGCAGAGAGAGCGCTTTTGGGGGACGTGTAGAGCGTGGAGCCCCCAGTCCCTGAGGAGGGTCAGGCCACGGGTCTGAGGCCCTGGCTGTGTGACCTCTTGGCCACACGCTCCCGGGCAGAGCCACAGATGAGCTCACAGACAGCCACAGCTCAGGGCTGTGGTTCCGAGCACACCACTCCTGGTTTCATTTTGTTTTGCTATGTGAGCTCCCCGGTGCCATCAGTCTGAGAAGTGGTTCCAGGAAACCCTGGGCAGCTGTAGGGAGCAGAGACTTGGATGGGAAAAACGACAATAAAAGACGTATTTTCCAGCAAGCCTCCACTGTGGGCAGGGGCACCCAGACCTCTGGAATCCTCCAAGAGGGCATTGGTAGCCTGGGACAGGATGCTGGTGCCCAGGGTCCAAGAGGCTGGCTGCTTTCCACGCTTGCACGAAGGCCTTCAGTCCAGGGGTGATGCACCCTCTGAATCTGCAGGACAGCGTCTTCTGTCTGTTTTATCAAACACGCATGTGCCGCACAGGAGGTGCCTGGCATACCCTCAGCTCTGCATGTACGAGTGTGAGAATCAGTCACCAAGGCTGAGTGCTGACGAATTGATGCTTTTGAACTGTGGTGTTGCATAAGACTCTTGAGAGTCCCTTGGACTGCAAGGAGGTCCAACCAGTCCATCCTAAAGGAGATCAGTCCTGAATACTCACTGGAAGGACTGATGCTGAAGCTGAAGCTCCAGTGCTTTGGCCACCTGATGCAAAGAGCTGACTCGCTGGGAAAGATTGAAGGTGGGAGGAGAAGCAGATGACAGAGGATGGGATGGTTGGATGGCATCAGCGACTCGATGGATGTGAGTTTAAGCAAGCTCCGGGCGATGGTGATGGACAGGGAAGCCTGGCGTGCTGTAGTCCATGGTGTTGCAAAGAGTTGGACACGACTGAGCAATGGACAACAACAGCTCTGCAAGAACTGACTCTGCTGGTTCAGTGAGAGCTGGTGCAGTCAGCATACAGTGGTAAAGTTCCATGCGTGGCCCTCTAACACAGGGACCCTTGGCCAGCTCCCTCCAGCCGTCTCATTTCCTTTTGCCCCACGGCCCTATGGTCACTGCCTCCCTCCAGAGCTTGCTATGTTGGCTTCTCTACGTGCTCCATCCATCCCGGCCCCGAGCTGCCCCTTCACCCATTCCTCCAGCCCTGCAGTCTGCTTTTGCCTGCTGGGCTTAATCTTCACACCCGCCTCTTTGAGCCCCACCCATAACCTGGTAGTCAGCGCCCACCTGCTGTACCAGGAGGATGGTCAACCAAAGAGACGAATGTTTCTCTGTCTGACATACTTCACTCAGTATGATCATCTCTAGGTCCATCCATGTTGGTACAAATGGCATTATGTCATCCTTTTTCACGGCTGCGTAATATTCCTCTGTGTGTGTGTGTGTGTGTGTGTGTGTGTGTGTGTGTGTGTGTGAGACACCCTCTCTGTTCATTCTTTTTTTTTAATTAAGGAAAAATGTTTTCAGTTAATTTTCTTTGGTGGACATTTAGCTTGCTTCTGTGTCTTGACTACTGTAGATAGTGCGGCTATGAATCTTGTATGTGTGCGTGCTGAGTTACTGCAGTAGGGTCTGACTCTTCGTGACCTCATGTACCACCATAGCCCGCCAGGCTCTTCTGTCCGTGGGATTCTCCAGGCAAGAAAACTGGAGTGAGCTGCTGTTCCCTTCTCCAGGGGATCTTCCCCCCCTCCCCCAGGGATTGAACCCAGGTCTCCAGCATCACAGGCAGATTCTTTACCATCTGAGCCACCAGGGAAGCCCCTATTTAAATGTCAGGGATCAAACCCATATCTCTTATGAATCCTGCCTTGGCAGGTGGATTCTTTACCACTAGCACCACCGGGGGAACACCATGAACACTGGAGTCCATGGGGTCACCGAGTCAGACATGACTCAGCCAGATCGTGAATGCCTTCGAACTCGTGGATGGGATCTGGGTAAGCTTTTGAGAGGTGCAGCCGCCATCCCCATGATAGGAACGGAGGTAATCAATAGCACCCACGATTTATTACATGCCCTTAGATGCCGGGGAGCAACGGGTGCAACGTGCCTCTCATTTCGCTCATTTCCAAGCAGCAGAACCCCAAGCCTTCTCCCTCAGTCTCCTTGGTTGCAGAGAGATTCCTCATCCCGGCATTAACTTAGCCGGGTCTCCATGCCTCTTCTCAGGCAGTAACCGTATCCATCAGGACAATTATTCCCCTCGATGGGATCTCATCCAACCGAGAGTCTCCTCCCCTAAGTACCTGTCCTCGGCCGTGATGAAAATGTTGCTCCTCGGCGGCGCAGATATGGAAACTCGATTTGTAGTAAATCATACTTCCGGGAGTCGTCGTGCTTGCTAAGTGGATGCAGGCATTTTAAAATGCACGCAGGGTTTGAGAGACCCGACTTGCCAGGGGCGCTTTCCTCTCCCCACTTTAGACCGCCGAAGCGCTGAATAAATAAAGCACGTTTGAACGAGTGACGGAGCATCCGTGTCGTCCTCCAAGTGAGGAGGGAGGGAGCACCCTTCTGAGAGGCTCCCGTTACTATGTAGATACGGGTCTGTCGCGAGCACGCTCTTCCTGACAAACATTTACCCTGACACCTATTATATTTACCGACGCGTAGATCTCCTTTTTCATTATAATAGAAATTTGTAGGCGACCGACAGGCTCGCTGTTGAATATTAAAGGACCAAAGCTGATGTGTGTGCAGGGTGACGATTTGAGGAGCGACCGGCTTGCGTTCCTTACTTTCCCCCTGAGTTCACAGGATGGAGTCATCAGAGGCGAGCTGTCCTGCTCCCTTTCATGTGCTAAGGTCTTTGAGTGAGGCAACTGGGTGTTTATAGGAGGTGGGTTGTGCTTCAGTTTTGAAAAGTGGACTCCCCCTCCCAACTGCTTTTTATTTAGTGTAAAAGATTTTCAAATTGAGAATTCTGTGCTGGCTGAAACATTCCTTCAGGTGTTTCCATGATGTCTTGCAGAGAAAACCCAAACTAACTGTTTGGCCAACACAAGAGAAATGCTTTAAAACATGTGAGTGTGTGTGGGTTTGATCCCTGGGTTGGGAAGATCCCCTGAAGGAGGAGGGCATGGCAACGCACTCCATTATTCTTGTCTGGAGAATCCATGCACAGAGGAGTCTGGTGGGCACAGTCCATGGGGTCACAAACAGTCAGAGGTGACTGAGCAACTGAGACACACACACACCTTTCTGGCCAAGAATTTTGGCTACAATTATGACGCTTAATCTATTGAAATTCTAAAATCAAAATGTTAGTGAAAAACTTGCTAACTTTATCCTTTCCCTCTTCTTTTCGTATCCTTGTCCATCCTTTGTCCAGACACGATTTGTCACTTCAGTTGGACCCGACAGCGGGGCAAGGTGTGCTGGTACTGAGCTTGTTTGCCTGGCTCAAATATGGTCATTCATTTCTCAGCACTCTGAATGTCTCTCTGGATGCTCGCGTGTGTCCCTGAACAGCAGTGTTGGCAAAACTGACTTAAAATAATTAATCACAGTGGTCTGGGAGGCCAACATGGGGTATAATGCATAACTTGAAAGACGACCATTTTCCACCATTCACCAGAATGCTTGTTCATGCAGCTTGCCCTATCTGTTGGCAGAACAAATTTTTAGCATATTTGTCTACAGATGGATGATGTTTTAAGCAGTGGCTACAATGCCCTTTGGCCAGGAGTTCTGAGTCAGAAGTGTGTCAGCCTCATCTCTGGGAGAATGCTGAGGAAACCTGCTGTATCCTCTCTTACCCTTGATGCTAGTTAGTGATTGCATGAGCATCTCATATCTCTAGTTAAGAAAAGTGGAAGTCATCTGGACCATCCTAATTTACTGTCTCATAGGAAAGAACTGGATGGGAGAAGATTTTCAAGTCTGATCCCATAATCCTAAAATCAATTTGATCAGAGTGGGCTTTATGACCTTGGCCCACCAGCTGCTCTGTTCAGCTCCTCCAGAATCCCATCCATCTTATGACTTTCAAAGCCACCTGTCACCAATGGTATCAAGGAGAGTAGGCCTGCGGCGAGGGGCAAATTAGATGTGAAATGTTTCTGTCATTGGAAAGCTGATGCAATTACATGTTGAGAAAGTAAGAAGATACAAACCAAAGAGATCAGTGTGCCTGGAGCAAGGAAGCCTTGAAAGGGAGCTTAGGAAGTAGGTTCCAATTTAATTCACCAGGGCTTTTGTGTGGATTAAATGCCACTACGTATGTTTCCATGTCCAGTTACAGTCACAGAGCAGATGCTCAGTCTTTCCCTTTCCCTCGCTTGTCCATGAATTAACTTGTGGCGTTGAGCACATCAGCACACACTGTGTAACCACATCTCGCAGGGAGAAATGCTTAACACGGAAGGAGTACAACATTTCAGATACTATGTTGGGTGATTTAACACAAATGCTCTCATTTCATACCTCAGAACGCTTTATTGTTTTCGGCCATTATCATCATGAGAGACAAAGGAGATATTTCCAAGGTTTTTCTGACAATTTTAAAAATTTGTTCAAGGTCATGCAAAATTGAATTGCAAAGAGTTGACTCAATTGGATTATTGTGGGCTGCCAATATTAAGGTCAATGAGAGAAGTGGAAATATATGCTTCTCAAGTTTTTTCCTCATGGGGAAGAAGAACATGAACACATGAAGTCACTTTAAAAATTTTCTGTTTTTTTCCTTTAAAATCCATATGGATTTATTTGCATTCTATCACCACAATAGTGGTATGCGATTGTTGTATTGTAAATGAATAATTATAGTTTGTGTTTATTTCTGCTTTCTGTGTATCCCCCTGTTATGTGTTAGTTTCCTAAGACCAATGTGCACATCCAGAGATGTGTTAATTCAATAAACTTTAGCATAAGATGGTCTCTATGGTGCCCTTTCTGATTTTAATGATTTAGAGCTTTAACTAATTTCACTTGGTTACCAAGCAGTTAGAATTGGTAAGAGGTGACAGTTTGTCACTTTTGAAACGTAATGCCATCTTAATGCAAAGTCCAGTTGCTTCAAGAGTTGTTCATAGGGGCAGTGCTCCTCAGCTGTTGTAAGGAACCAGCTGTTAGGACTGGATGACTAACCTTCTCCTGAGTCCTGTGTATCTGCCTGTAGGTCAACCATCAGACAGTCTAGGCAGCCAGATGACAGTGCGGACAGCCTGTTGGATTGGGGGAATGTGGCATCGCCAGCTCCAAAACGGCACATAGCTGCAAGGTCTTACCATGCAGAAACCCTTTTCCCTCTTAACCGCTTCAGTCCTAGGAGTTATGGCCCCTTCCACTGTTTACTTCTCCCTATGATCCCAGTTAATTGCCGTAGCCTGCTCGTACCTTGATAAAATACTTCCTTTGGTAACACCTTTCCAATCCCCTTTTGCATCACTCACCTGTTACTTGCTGTAATCCTCACTTATTCTCTTTTTCCTGAGCTTCTACCCCTATGGTCCAGTACTATCTGAATGTAATGAACTGTCACTTCACAGGAGTCCTCAACTCCCAAACAGAACTCATCAAGAAAGCTGCCCTCTTCATGCATTGCCCTGACTCCAGCAGAGAGCTCTAGTTTATATTAGGTACCACCCCAGACACGGAGATATCAGCCTCACTTCTTTATCCATCTCACAATTCCCCTGATCCTCATAATTTATATCAACTCTTCCTAAGGTTTCCCAAATTTACACTTCTTCACCATTCTTTACAGCTCTGTTTCTCTTAATTTGTCACATTGCTTCTAAATGGGATCCAGGCTGCCCCCAATCTCCTTCCCTATTTCCTTTTCCCATTGGTTTTCGTCTTCTCAGATCGTACATTACACAGACAAAAAACTGTCTCTACAAGTACTCTAATAAAACCTTTAATGGCTTATTATCACACATAAAGAGAAAGTTTAAACTTTTTTAACAAAGCATGTAAGTTTGTTTTTTCTTCGCTTCTTCCCTTAAAAAAAAACATATATATTTCTTTGTCTGTAATTGCGCCAGTTGTGGTTGGGAGGGACCTTGGTTCACTGCATCATAGTCAGGGAGTCACTCCATTGTGTACAGCGGCGCGGGTTTTTTCTTGTTGTGAGTCTCCGTCTCGCGAGTGTGACTCTCAGGAGTATGCGTGACTCTCTTCCAAGCGCCTTCAGAGGTGCACGTCTCCAATGTGGCTCTATGGCAGGGGTAGCTAGTGTCATTGTACCTAGTGGCTTCACACACCACCTTATCACTATTTCCCTGCATCTGTTCTCTCGAGGATAAGAATGCTTAACCACAGGAACGGAACTCAAGGAGCATCACCTTTTTTCTTCCTTTCCTTTTTCTCGGGTCTAAACCCTCATTTACGGCTTTATGTAATTTCCGGCCTGGTAAGCCTGGGCTGATGGCAGGAGACTATAGAGATGTAGGCTCGATCCCTGGAGTCGGGGAAGATTCCCACTTCGCGTATCAGGAAGCACGAAATGGCAACTCTATACCACTCAATACTTCTTGAGTGCTAGGCCTAAGGTCACGCATTCCATTGGGTTTGACCAGAAGAGAGGTAGGTTCGTAGGTGCCACGCGGCTAACTGACTCAAATGGGTTGCAGGAGGAATGGACGTGCAACTTTGTTTAGAGAATGGGCCGACTTTATTATCACGCCACTATATAGCGCAGTAATTACCACTTCAGTTACTGGCATCTCACGTTCCCTCACTCAAGTCTAAGACTTTGTGAATACCATGGGCGTTGACACCCCTCCAGGCCCTTCCTCAACCTCTCTGCCAGAATCAGATATAGCTACCAAGCCCCACTGCACTACAAAGATGACCACTCATTGATATTGTTCGTGATGCATCCAACGAACCGCGGTCTTTCTCGTTGTATGTCTTCCTTGGATTCCCGAGTGGTCGCACATAACTGCGTTCGCCTAGCGTATCGCGACACACAACTGAGAATGAGAAGGTCGCTCTCTGTGTATGTTTTTTTTTGAACGCAATCGGATGGGTAAACTTATCTCCATCACTTTCATAGTGTTCCCTACCAGATTAATGGGCTCTGCATATCACGCCACCTCTCTATCTAGTAATTCACCAAAATATATTCTCACATCGCGAGTTTTAGAGCGAGTGTGGATCAGGACAAGAGGTCCAGATTTCCCAATCCATACTGCGTCACAATCGTCATACGATGACTGTTATCTGTACTCACTTTAGGCCTCTACTCGCTATGTTGCGTCGCTTGGTTGTTCGGTGGGATTGGCCACGCCAGGTCTAGAAGGCTGCTCATTGTTTGAGAGTAGTGTTTCCCACTGGCTCCTCAGCAGGGATCTCTCGTGCATTTAGCACCATGGATGATAGTCGACTAGACTTCTATCGAGACGTCTACGTGAATTTGTTTCTTTCTATTAGGCCTCTCGCAGATGACAGCGGCCACTTCAGCCATCCTGTGGCCTCAAAACGTCCAAGGCATCTTGTTCACTAGTCTCTTGTCACCGTCGCTGTACTCTGTCCATCTTTGAAGTACATCTGCTACTTGATGACTTCATCAGCTGGAACAGTTGTGCAAAGAATAAGTCTGTAAGGCCTAGAAGGTTCGCCAGATTGAAGACTCTCGATCGGACATCTATTCTCTCACGATCGATGACTCACCAGGCCATTCTTCTATCATTGACCTTGCGACCAGTTCCCTGGCAATATAGACACAGCTATACCAAGTATGATTAACGCGAGGTCTACCTAGGGCTATTCGGTCCAGAGGAGGGTGATTTAAGATATATCCATGTGTATCGCGATCAGGCCTACTGTCTGATGTTATTGCAAAGCTACCCCCTGGGAAGTTTCCTGTCTTTTAGATGTGACTTCTGGTCGATTTCTACTAGTACCTTCCTCTACTGAGGAGAAGTTCTCTGTCTCCTATCGGGACACTTGAGTTGACTTATACGTTCTTATAAAGAATGATAGCACAAGTGTAGTCTCTCCAGATACCTCAAGAATCGTTTACGTTCGTATTGAAGAAGAGAACGTTCCAACTTCGGCTCAATCGACTCGACGTATGCCCGGAACTTTCATGCAGACCTGAGCCTAGTCGGGCCCGTAGACTAGAGAATACGACGCTTCTGAGTGCCTCTATACCGTACTGAAAGGCTCTATGTCTGTATACTCCTTTCAGCCACCACTGAAGCACCTTGCTGCTGCTCACGCTATGTCCTAATCTCTTCAGTCGGTGGTTCCGACCCTCTGTGTGAGGGTAAACATCATTTTGGTGCAACGGCTAGCACCGCACAGTAGCTACGCTTCCCGTCTCCAAGAGACGGACTCTCCTCCAGATCAGCACAGAACACATGTTAGCTCGCGGCCTATGGGGAAGGCGCGATGTGTTAGAGTGTCCCTTTATCATTTTTACCAGTTCTTGAGCTCTTCGTCATCCTCATCGCATCTTTGCTTGTAAGACCTTATTTCACTCTCTGGACCCTGCCATATTCTGTCCCCAGATATAATTCATGGTTTGCTTTTCTCACTTTCCTCTCATCTCTGGTTCCATCGATTTATCACCGGAACCCAATCTTTCCTGATAACGTCCACTTCACCAACACTATGACTATTCTCCGCCATTCTCATGGGCTATCACCTTCAAAAAAGTATCAACATAATGACCTCACTCCTATTCACTGAGTTTGACATCTCCCACCACTTATCATTGGAGAGGGAGTGCTTATACCTCAACGAACACCCAATCCTTCACGAAAACCTACCGTTCCAGATAGCTCTTCATAAGCATGCTGCCAGTCCTCCTGCTCCTCGAAAAGCTCTCTTCTCTGACTCTTTGGGGAAAAAAAAAATAAAACCCCACCGGAAGAGCAAATTGTTTTGAAGGCTTCCTTTCATTCACACAAACACCTTGTCTGAAATGCCCCCTCCCTCCCCAGCTAAGAGCTGGGAAGGAAGGAGCTTCCCGTTAGAAAACCTCCCCTTCCATCTAGATGCCCCGGGGAAAGCCCACAGCCTCTGTGCGACGGGCTCGCCGCCAGCCGAGAGGCCAGCTGTGGGCTCTCCGGTCCGACTGGCTTCGGTGACTTCAGTCTGAACCCGACGCTTGGTATAAGATTCCCCTCAAACGCACCCAAAATGAAGAGGTGGCGGTGCGCAGTGACATGGATGCCGGAAGGGCAGAGGGGTCTGGGTTCGAGGTATTTCATCAGAGCCAAGTTGCCTAGTGAAGACCAGTGCTCCATCAACCTGCCCACCCAGGCTTTGCCTGGGAAGTAAGCGATGGGAGGGACACCCTGTTACAGGCAGAAAGGATGCTCGGCTTCACCAAGGGAGGAGAAAGAAAGAAAAAAGAGAGAGAGAGAGAGAAAGTTAGTCCACAGTCGTGTCTCACTCTTTGCAACCCTGTGGACTTACCTGCCAGGCTCCTCTGTCCATGGGATTCTCCAGGCAAGAAGACTGGAGGGGTTGCCATGCCCTCCTCCAGGGGTCTTCCGACCCAGGATGAAAGGTCTCCTGCATTGCAGGCAGATTCTTTACTCTGAGCCCACCAGGGAAGCCCTGCTGCTGCTGCTGCTGCTAAGTCGCTTCAGTCTGTCCGACTCTGTGCGACCCCATAGACGGCAGCCACCAGGCTCCGCCGTCCTTGGGATTCCCAGGCAAGAACACTGGAGTGGGTTGCCATTTCTTCTCTAATGGATGAAAGTGAAAAGTGAAAGTGAAGTCGCTCAGTCGTGTCCGACTCCTAGTGACCCATGGACTGCAGCCCACCAGGCTGCTCTGTCCATGGGATTTTCCAGGCAAGAGTAAGGGAAGCCCTAGGAAGGGTTTAAGCTTTAGATTTCCTATATCCTGGTCTCTGTGTTCACACCGTTGCTTGCTATTTTATATTTTTATTCCGGCAAAATTTCACACAGCACACAATTCGACCTTGTGGACGGCACCGTTCAGTGGAGACTTGGCACATTCATAATGTGGTGTAGCCACCACCCCTATCAAGCTCCAGAACTTCCTCATCCCCCAAAGGAGACGCCGTCCTCATGAGTTCCCCCCCAACTAATCCACTTCCTGTCTCTGTGGATTTGCCTGTTCTCGACGTTTCCTACCAATGCAGTCACACACTGCACGTCCTTCTGTGTCTGCTTCTCTTACCGAGCAGCGTGTGTTCAGGGTTCATCCATGCTGTAGCCTGTGTCAGGGCTTCACTCCTTTTCACGGCCACGTAATATTCCACTGCATGGATGGATCACATGCTGCTTATCCATCATCATCCATCCTTTGTCATCCGTCCATCTATGATCCATACATCCACCTACTCACATAACCATCCATCCATCCACCTTCCCACTTAACCATCCATCCATCCATCTATCCACATACCCAAGTATCCATCCATTCATTGACCTAACCATTTATCTATCCATCCATCCATCCATCACAATCTCCACTTACCTGTCCATCATCCATCCATCCATCCACAACTCACGATTCATCCATCCTTCTATCCCTCCATCCATCCATCTACCTACTTATCCCTCCATCCATCCACCTACCCACTTACCCATCCCTTCATCTCTCCACATACCCATGTATCCATCCATTCATTGACCTATCCACTTACTCGTCCACCATCCATCCATCCATCCATCCACATACTCACCGATTCATCCATCCATCTATCCCTCCATGCATCCATATACTTACTTATTCCTTCATCCACCCACCTACCCACTTACCCATCTCCATCTATCTACATATCCATCCATTCATCGACCTATCCATTTATCTATCCATCCATCCATCTATCCATCCACGTACTCACCGATTCATCATCCATCCATCTATCCCTCCATGCATCCATCTACTTACTTATTCCTCCATCCATCCACCTACTCACTTACCCATCCATCCATCCATCTATCCACAACCATATCCATCCATTCATCAACCTATCCATTATCTATCCATCCATCATCCATCCACATACTCACCGATTCATCCATCCATCTATCCCTCCATCCATCTCTACTACTTATCCCTCCATCCATCCACCTATCCACTTACCCATCTATCCATCTATCCACATATCCACTTACCCATCCATCTCTATCCACCTACACACTTACCCATCCTTCCATCTATCCACATATCCACTTACCCATCCATCCATCCATCCACCACTACTCACTTACCCATCCATCCATCCATCTATCCACATACCCACGTATCCATCCATTCATCAACCTATCCATTTTCTATCCATCCATCCATCCATCCATCCACATACTCACCGTTCATCCATCAATCTATTCCCCCATCCATCCATCTACCTACTTATCCCTCCACCCATCCACCTACCCACTTACCCATCCATCCATCTATCCACCTACACACTTACCCATCCGTCCATCTATCCACATATCACTATCCTCTCTCCATCCACCCACCCATTCCTCCACACCACCACTTATCCATGTACCCACGTATCCATTCATGGATACTTATTGTTTCCACTTTTTGGCTGCCTTGAATGTGTTAGGGTTCTCCAGAGAAACAGAACCGATAGGCGATTTTATATATGTATGAGGAACACAATACAATCTAGCTTGGAACAAAACAGAGGTTAACCCACTCATATCTATGGGTGTCATATCCATAGGAGTCAGACCTCTGTCTCTGCATCTCAGAATTCAACCAGTCTCAGAATGCGTGGCCTGTAACATTTAGTCTTGAAAAATATTATGTATAAGTGGAGCCACACAGTGTCAGCTATATTGTTCTAAGCTCTAACCATAGAATAAGATACACATTAGGGAGTTATATAGAGGACAGTGTTATATATATTAATCTTACGTTATGAGACAGAACTGTGCAGCTCTTCATTATAAGACCTCCCACATATTTTTGTTTATTCTTTTTTTTTTGGTCATGTGTATGTAGGACCTTAGCACTCCCTGATCAAGGGTTGAACCCACATTCCCTGCAGCAGGAGTGTGGAGTCCTAACCACTGGACGACTGGGGAAGGCCTCCCTCATGTTTTAAAGCATTTCTATTGAATTTG